>NC_057807.1:133709874-133721919 GCF_018294505.1 Triticum aestivum | reverse complement strand
TTTCTCCAGGGATCCCCACCCCACCGCCCAATGAACGCCCCCCCAACCGCCGGTGACTGCCAACCAGAGGTCTCACAACTTCGAATACCCACCGAACACTAGTTTATTACCATTTCTGTCCTTCATATACGCGCTGATGGGTGGGCCCTATGGTAATGTGCGCTGCTGAATGTGGACCGTTTGACTGGTCAATTGATCGTGTTATCAACAAATTACGGAGCTGTATGGTGAGCCAGTGACCGTATGATCACCCTAAAATGTACTCCTATTTTATTAACACGGTACAGACTCAAACTACCATTTCTTTCTTTCATATACGGGCTGACAGGTGGGCCCCATGGTTACGCGCCCCGATGGTGCAACACTAGTTGTGCCGTTTGACTGTTCAATTGATTATGTCATCAACAAAATACGGAGTTGTACAGGTGAGCCAGTGACAGTATAATCATGACATGTATTTGTTTAACACGGTACAGACGCAAGGGCTCATATATACGCGCAAGCACTCACCGCTATAAGCGCACACACGCGAACCCTACCCCTATGAGCACCTTTGAGAGAGTGGGCCAGCATATATGATCTTGAGATTTTACGAAGTCACCATAGGTGCCTCGTAGTCGAGTGGAACGTCTCCTCCCACTGAACGTACAACGCCGGAAAATACTGAAATTAACACAAGATAAATGCGAGCGCCAGGACTTTAACCTTAGTGGGATCGAGAAACCATTGTCCTCCAACCATCCAACCACATGTTGGTTAGCACGACAAAATGTATGTGGTGACCGTGATGAGCTTATTCTGAAGTCCAGTGACCATATCGTGCTTTCGCTTCAAATACAATGACCGTAAGTGTCATCAACAAAATACGGAGCACTCGTCAAATGCAAAGTCCATCAGTGTCATCAACAAAATATGGAGACGTATCGTGAGCTAGATACCGTTGTACTATTGTATATGCTTATTTTCTTAGTGGCCGATTGCGTGTGTGGTGTGGTGGGCACATCATTTCTAGTTGTGGTGGGTCAACATGAAGACTCATGGGTCGGTTCCATCGTGCGCCACATATAGGTTGGACCGAGACGTGTTATACGGAGACCCATGTGGAGGACTTGGTGTAAAACACGAAGCTACCAGAGTCGCGGAGGACTCTATCCCCACTGGTGATAAGCCGACTATATATGATTTGTAACCCTAGGCCCTTAGTATGTTATACAAGCTTGGGGGCTAGTTCGTCGATAGTATACACACATGCACAATGCTTGGTATTCACGTGTACTTTGTACACACCCCTATCACTAATATACAGTACCAGGAGTAGGCTCTTTCTTCAACTGCAAGGGTCCGATCCGAACTAGGGTAAAACTTTGCCTTGTATTACCATCCAGCCTAACAGCCAGGGATATCCTACCGAATGATATGATGAAATCATATCTGCCAACTACTATTAGAGAGGTGTGTCGGGGGGGAATGTGCGAGAGAGGCCTAAAGATAATGTGCATGCGGGAGACACGTAGGCACATATATGTGCGTATAGAGGGCTAGTAGAGATCATGCATGTGTATATATGCATGTGAGAGAAATAGTGTTTTCCAACTGAGATTAGTGAAAAGAGTGGTACATAGTAGTCAGAAAGAGAGAGAGAAACAGAGAGAGCATGTGCGTGAGACACCCCGACACCCTGAGAGAGATTGTGAGCATGTGTGAAAGAGAAATGCCGATGCATATAAAGTGTGTGCACTTATGCGTTAGATAGAGAGATATATAACGCATTTGTGAGAACGGGGCGAGGCATAGTGCATCTACGTTTAAAAGGCAGTTCTACGCATTAAATTAAAATATAAATGGCATTATTATTTTTGGATGGGATCATGAATTTTGCAAAATTGTGTATGGAGGAAAATCGGTCTATCAGACACCCATACTCTATTGAACTCTAGCATGTGCATGTGTTTATTTCATATTATCGATCCATAGAGTGAGAGCGGTTTGAAATACAGGCAATGGATGCTTTTGCAATTCATATATAAACATTAATTAGTGCACTCCATGTTGTTAGTGTGAAGCACTTTATACATTTGTCACTTGCATGGATACATTCCAAATTGCTAGCTACGAAATAAAATACATGTCGAATTCAACATAAAGGGGGTTTCGAAGATTCGAATTCATAGGAAGTGCATTCATCTATTTGAACCCGAGATAATGGCATTTGTAAATAAGATGTAAAAGGGGGCATCAATCTTTGTTGTGAGTTTGAACATGCTATATATATTCATACGCATATCTAACTTTTTTTGCAACCAAGGAGATTATATCTGGAACCATGCATGAATTGAGGTAAGTTGCATATTTTTTAATATATACTCGTGTGCAATGTATGTTAAAATGTACCCCTCCATTCCAAAATAATCGTAGCTTTAGGATTTTCAAGAGTAAAGATTTGTGAAGTTTGACAAATCCTGAAAGTTCAATTCAAGAGAACTGAAAACGTTAATGCTTCTGCTCCCAAATATTGAACGAAGCACCAAATAGGCCTCTGGTCACCCGAAACCGTGCGAGACTAATGTTTTGGTGGTAGGAAATTACTGTCCTGACTCTAGCCCGTGTAGCCTATCGGCCCGATGTCCAAAGGTCTAAACCGGGGTAGGTTTGTAACTTCACCAAGACGCCAGTCTCAACCGCCTCCGAGAAGCGTTCATACGCCGTGGGCGCGTAAACACCCATGCGCTCGCCCGAAATCTATCCCGCCCACATTTGGGACACCTAACATGACTGTCTACCCCCAACCCGCAATATGTCCGAAATTTTAGATGGGGGCAAAGTTTGTAACTTTCCCCAAATTTCAAACAAGCGCGTCTCAAACTAAAACATTGTTCCCCCTTAGTTCCCCGCCTCCCTCCGTTTCCCCATTCATACTTCATGGGCGCGAAAATGCCCTCTCCACCAGCCGTGAAACCCCAGCCTCCTCCGTCCTCCACCCCATAGCGGCCAATCCACCGCCGTCCTCCTCCATCACGCCGAAGCCGGTACCCTGACATCGTCGTCCAATGCAACCGCAACCGCAATGCCCTCAAGGACTTAGCAGCTGAAGCCGAGGCAGAGCTGCCTCCACGACACCGACACCGACGTGCGCCGTACCAGAACCACTCCGACCACGCTATCCTGTGCCTCACTTCTGCGGCTCCACTATCGCAACCGTCCACCGCACCGGAGTTGTTCCCGCTACACCGTCGTTCGCCGCCTCGGATCTGCTTCCCCGCTGCCGACAGACGGCCACCGCACCACAGTCAAAAACTTGGCCATGGGTTCGTCCAAGGCTGCACCGTCCTCCACAACTTCTGGTTTCCGGCGAACAACAAGATCGTCGGAAAAATAGAAGGAGGACACAGCACTGCCAACAGAAAGAGGTACTCCTCTTCCCTTATTCATGCAAATATTAAGTCTTCGCTCACACCGTATTCATCCCACGAAAGAAACTAGTTGAGCGCTTCTTACTGCATCTTCTTCGTGATACTAAATGCACAAGGTTTCCTCCCTTTTACTATTTCACCTTTGCTAGAGGTCAGTAGCCCGCCTGGATTTCAATTCAGGGTCAGTCAAACCGCAATTAAAAGAAGCAGCACCCGCTTAGGCGCGCGGAGCACCTAGTCCACCTGTTCCACGGGGAAGCGGTGCATCGGTGTCTATCATAGGGGTGTGGGGCGCAGGAGCTGCTTGCGCCCGATCTGGAGGTCGGCGGGGCTTGAATGGATGGCCGGGGGGGCGGTGCCAAGCACGGCGGTGTGGTGAGGTCGAGGGGAGGGCGCAGGCAGGGGAGGAATACTGGGCCGGTGGTCGCTGGCATTTCGAGGAAGATCGTCAACACTGACTGGATTGAGGTAGATGAAGGCGATCTGCCCGTTCTTTGTAGATCGGACGGTGCAGAAAAAATGGACTGACCTATTTGCTTTCTGTCGACTGTTTTTTCATAGAATCCTGTAGTAATTGAGTGTGCCATGCATGTTGTAGAGCTATCATATGTCTCACGTCATTTATTTCTCACCGACCTGCTATCTTCTACCTTTACACTGTACTAATTGTGCACACACTTCACCCATACTCACACTATTGTTTTTTTATGCATGGGTATTTCAGACTCTGATGCAGTGTTGATGAATGCAGAAAAGAAAAGACAGAAGTCGCTCCAGTGTAATTCGAAGATAAGCACTAAGCATTTCAGCACTCTAATGGGTGCAGTGTCAGCAGTTGGAGACAGTAAACGTAGCTCTGCAGTTGATGATCTCAATTGCCACACACAACCATCCCAGGTGCTTGCTTTAACTTCGCGCTGTCAAATGTGGTTGCATGTGGCGTATGGTGTCTAGCTTGTATTGCTTCCAATTTGGTTAAATTGCATCTGCTTACTTTACACATTATACCTTTGATAATGACATGCCTTCCTGTTTTTGATACATACTACATATGTCTATTAACCATGTTCGTACATCAAACTAATGCTCTTTTATATCCCTTGTCAATCACTTATGATGAGACAGTCACCCGGGTGGGTTACTATGAGACGCCCTACTCGTTTAAAGAGTGCAGTGTCATCCTCCCCACATGATTCTCAAGAAATAGCAAGGCTAAATGAAGATAATCAACGTAGCTCTCTAGTTGATCACCGCAATTCCCCCACACCACCATCGCAGGTGCTTGCTCTTACTTGGCAGTGTGATATGTGGTTGCATGTTGCATATGGTGTCTACCTTGTAATGCTTCTAATTAGGGTAAATTGCATCTGCTTAGTTAACACATTATACATGTGAATATGACATGCCTTCCTGTTTTTGGTACATACTACATCTTTCTATTAACCATGTTCTTACATCAAACTACTTTTCTTGTGTATCCCTCATCAATGCTCCTAATTTGTTAAATTGCATCTCCTTAGCTTACACATTATACATGTGAATATGACACGCCTTCCTGTTTTTGGTACATACTACATCTGCCTATCACCCCATGTTCTTACATCAAACTACTGTTCTTGTGTATCCTGCGTCTATTGCTTATGATGAGACAGTCACGCGCGTGGGTTAATATGAGACGCAATACTCTTATAAAGAATGCAATTTCATCCTGATTCTCAAGAAACAGCAAGCCTAAATGAAGATATTGAACGTTGCTCTGTACCTGAAGAAAGCACTTCCCCTACACCACCATCACCGGTACTTGCTCCAACTTCGCAGTGTGATATGTGGTTGCATGTGGCATACGGTGTCTAGCTTGTAATGCTTCTAATTAGGGTAAATTGCATCTGCTTAGTTTACACACTATACCTGTGAATATGACATGCCTTCCTATTTTTGGTACACACTACATCTATGTGTTAACCTTGTTCTTACATGAAACTACCTCTCTTCTGTATCCTGCATCAATCACTTACGATGAGTCACCTTTATTCGTTGCATATTGCATATTATTTCTAGCCTGTTGCCATGTATTGCTTCTAATTTGGTCAAATACATTTGTTAGGGCACCCTTTTAATTTGGCAGAGTGATATTGGTTTCATCTTTCATATCGTTTCTAGCTTGCATCGATTCTAACAAGTTCAAGCACCTTGTGCTTAGTTTACACTTTATACATCATACATGTCAATATGTCACGCCGTCCTGTTTTTCATGCATATTCCATCCTCCTATCATGCGGTCGCCTTACATGAAAGTAGTGTTCGTCAGTATCATGCATCAATAAGTTCTGAAGAGCAAATTTTATTCCTTTTTCTTGTGGGTTTGACTTGACAAGGCAAAATCAAGAAAGAGGAAGGAAAAGAGTAAGGAAGGCGATGATGGTGGTCCTCTGCAGCAACGTAAATGGAGCATCTGTACCGATTCTCCTTGTACTGATAGTGCATTACATGGTCCAAGTCTCCGCTCCCCTACTCCACCATCCAAGGTGCTAGCTCTAACTTGGCAGTGTGATATCTGGTTGCATGTTGCATATGGTGTCTAGCTCGTATTGCTCCTAATTAGTGTAAACTGCATCTGCTTAGCTTACACATGATACATGTGAATATGACACGCTTTCCTATTTTTGGTACATACTATATTTGTCTATCACACCATGTTCTTACATGAAACTACTCTTCTTGTGTATCCTGCATCAGTCACTTATGATGTGACACCTTTAGTTGGCAGTGTGATATTGGTTTGCGTCTTGAATATGATTTCTAGCATGTATTGCTTCTAGTTTGATGAACGCCACCTATGACGAGACAGTTTTAACTTGGCAGAGTGATATTGATTGCACCTTCCATATGGTGTCTTGCGGTGTTTCTAATTTTTTGAAGTACCTTCTTCTTAGTTACCACATCATAGGTGTGAATATGTCAAGCCGTCCATTTTTTCGTACATATTCCATCCTCGTATCATGACTTTGCCTTTCATCAGAGTAGTGTTCGTCACTATCATGCATGAATGAGTTCTGAAGAGCGAATGATATTCCTTTTTCTTGTCGGTATGACCTCACAATGCAAAATCAATAAAACTGAAGGAAATTGGCAAGGCACTGGATGATGGTGGTCCTTCCGAGCAACTCAAATGGAGGTTCTCTACAGATTCTACTCCGCCATCCTCCCAACAAGATTCGCAAGACAACACAAGGCTGGACAGTCAACGTAGCTGTGTAGATGATGAGCACATCTCCCCTACTCCACCATCACAGGTGCTTGCTCTAACTTGACACTATTATATGTGGTTGCATGTTGCGTATGATGTCTAGCTTGTATTGCTTCTAACTTGAATTGCATCTGCTTACTTTACACATAATGCGTGTGAATATGACATGTGTTCCTGTTTCTAGAACATACGTGTACATGATGAGCACATCTCCCCTACTCCACCATCACAGGTGCTTGCTCTTACTTGGAACTGTTATACGTGGTTGCGTTTTCTGTATGATGTCTAGTTTGTACTGCTTCTGATTATGTAGAATTGCATCTGCGTAGCTTACAACTTATACCTGCAACGATCACTTACCCATAAGACACATTTAACTTGGGAATGTGATGTAGGTTGCATCTTGCATTGTCTTCTAGCTTGTACTGCTTCTAATTTCTTGAAATGGCACTTACGACGAGACACTTTTTACCTGATAGAGTGATATTGGTTGCATGTTCATATGGTGCCTAGCTTTCATTTCTTCTAATTTTGTTGAAATGCCTTTCGCTTACTATTTTTTCATACATATTCCATCCTCCTATCGTACGTGTGAATATGAAATGCTGTCTTTTTTTGTATATATTCCATCCTCCTATCCTACGCTTGCCTTACATCAAAGTAGTGTTCGTCTGTATCATGCATCAACCAGTTATGCAGAGCTAATTTTATTCATCTTCTTGTGGTTTTGACTTCATAAGGCAATATCAGAAAATAGGAAGGAAAAGAGTAAGTTAGGGGATGTTGGTGATACTCCGCACCGACGCAAACAGAGACTCTCTAGATTTGCCACTGCTACTGCTAATGAAGTTGAAGTCCCAAGTTTACATGATGAGTTCATCTCCCGCACTCCACCATCGCAGGTGCTTGCTCTAAGTTGATAGTGTGATAATTGGTTTCATGTTGCATATGTTGTCTAGCCTGTATTTCTTCTATTTTGATTAAATTGCACCTGCTGAGTTTATATGTTATACATGTGCATATGACATGGCTTTCTGTGTCTAGAATACACTACATCTATCTATCATACCATGTTCTTACATCAAAGTACTACTGTTGTGTATCCCGCATCAGTAACTCATGATTGGACGCTTTTAACATGGCAGTTTGATAGTGGTTGCATCTTGCATTGATTTCTATGTTGTACTGCTTCTAATTTTTCGAATTGCCACTTATGACAAGACACTTTTAACTTGGCAGAGTAATATTGGTTGCATCTTTCATATGGTGTCTAGCTTGCATTACTTCTATTTTCTTCAAAATCCTTCTGCTTAGTTTGCACATCGTAGCTGTGAATATGTCATGTCGTCCTATTTTTCTTACATATTCCATCCTCATACGGTTGTCTTACATCAAAGTATTGCTTGTCTGTATCATGCATCAATGAGTTCTGAAGAGTGATTTTATTCTTTTGTGTTGTGGGTACAGCTTGACATGGCAAAGTCAAAAAAGAGCAAGGAAAATAATATAGTAGGGAGTGCTGTTACTCGTCGGGTGAAACGGAAAAGGTTTTACCGTCGAGATTCTGCTAGTACTTATAGTGCAGTAGAAGGTCCAAGTCCACCGGCTAAATCTACAAACACGGTATCACCTACTCCACCAGCTGCAGCATCCGCTTCAACTGTACCAGCATCTCAACCAGTTACTCATTTTTTTGCTCCGGAACTGGCCAGTTCCCAAGCTGCCTTCACACCTAACACTACTTCCGAAGCACTGCTAACACAACAGGACTTGGCAAGATCAGATGAACCTCATGAGCATCAACACCAAGACGGTACCTGACCGAGTCAAGTTGCAGTTGCATGCTCCTTTATATGTACTCTCACAGTTTGATGTACACTAACACTTTCCATATTCATTGTTGAACTAGCACCACGGCGCAAGCGGAAACAGACATCAGGGATAATGCTTGACAGATTAACAAAATCTAAGGAGGAAGAATGGAGATCCATTTTGAGGCAGGTTTAAAAAGGCCACGTGATGCTACAGAGTCAGCCAAGTAAGTATCAGAGGCAGCCGTTGCCGTTAGCTATCATGCGCGTATCCTCCCAACGTGGATCTAGTACAGGCATGAGAAAGACAATACCCAGTTTAACACATTCCTTGACCATTTATCCGTAAGTAATGTTATTCATCGCAATTAGTAATATTGTCTTGCTCTGTCCCATACTTTCTAGCTTCCTCCTAATAAGACTCACATTCTTTTTTCAACAGATGAGGTTCAAGTTGGATCCGAAAGATGATGCAACTAAACAAGCATGCACGCATGTTTTTCAGTCTGCTCTGCGATAGTATCAGTACCACCTTAGAAAATCTCACTTTGAAGGCAAGGCTAACAATGAAATCGCCCAAACATCTCTAGTGGAATATATTACAGATGAAGACTGGACAGCCCTTGTTAAACACTGGTCTGGTCCAAAGTATCAGGTAGGCTATATGTATTTGATCAGACCACATATTGAACTTGTATTTATGTATGTGCCTTACAAGTGTATCTTCTTCTAGGCTAACTGTTTGAAGAACAAAACCAACTGTTCTAAAGTGAAATTCCAACAGACAACAGGATCTCATAGCTATATTGCACACTGCGAGGCTCTTGTAAATAGCTTCTAGTTCCTTCTTTTTTTGTGCCATATTATCGTATCTATATTGACTTGTTCCAAATATAGAGGAAAGCCCGTGCGGACAAAAAAGAACCTGAACCGAATGCAGTGCAAATCTTCAAGGATTGCCACACTAGCAAGATGAAGGGCATGAGCACACCAGTTCAAGCCGCTGTTGTAAGTCCTTACTCCTCCTGCCTTGAACAGATTGGTACTGTGATGTGTTCATTTAACTACTTGGTTTGCAGCCTTCTGTTACTCTGTTCACTTTTATACACAGTTGTCTTAACGTATCATTTCACCTTACATGGTTTAAAAGAGATGAAGGATATTCTTTTGGTCTTGATCTGTAATCTAGTTGTTATTTTCACGTGCGCACACAATGATAAAATAGCATGTTTGTTTTTTATCTGTTTGCCCATGATATGAATGATGTCATAATATGTTCATCCTACTTTAAACCATGTCTCTTTATCCTTAGATGTCAACGAATGTGAGGAAATAGACAATACAGTAGGCATGCTACATGGACATATGTTCCGAAAGTGATTTTATTATGTAGTTGGCACTACAATACATGCTAATGTATTACAGTAGTTCACCAAAATAAGTTATGTATAAACATTTAACCTACTTTGTTTGTTTTTGTCTCATTAGTAACTTATCTAGCACACTAATCTACAAGTTCAAACTTTCAGGAAGCTATGGAACAAATGATTGAACAGCCACAACCACCTGAAGGTGACGAGGCTACTACAGGCACAATGTCACCTCTTGCTGCAGTGCGTCAGTATCTCTCCACTAACAATGCAAAAAAGCACCTTCTTGCGTAATTCTGGGTTGGTTGTCAAGGTAACCTCGTCCAAATCACCTACTGAACAAAATCTTCCTGCTAGACAGAGTGATATATCTATGCTCCAGACACAAATCCAATCCCTAATGGACGTTGTTTCGGAAACAAGAATAGTGGTTGAGAAATGTCGTCAAGATATGAATGGTTTTGAAACCAGACTATCAGACATTCGCTCCGTCAGATTCTACAGCCTGAAACAGTAGCACTCAGGTCAAATGATCTATGCTTCTATACATCTGATGGTGCTTTTATCTGGAAGGATTGTAAACTTTATGCCAATAGGCCTTTTGTTGTATGATTGGAATTTATTTTGTTGTGATACAACATTTATGATGTTGCCACAGGCTGCAGTAATTACGACGCTATTTTTGTATAGTGTAGGTTTATCTTAGTAATGTATTCGGCCGAAAGCTTCGTAGGAGCCCAACATGCCAACATTCGCCGGGCCCATTCCAATTGGGCTAAAAACGATTAAGGGCCAAAATTGGCATGTAGCCCACTAAAAATATCTGGGCTTAAATTAGCATAAGCTTTCAAATTTTTCTGGTAGGCCTGTGCCCATAGTGGGCCTTTAAAAGGCCTAAACATAATTTGGGCCCTCGGTAAAAATAGGTTGTTTACAGGTGTAAATATCTCGAGCCCATAAAAAACATGGGCCTTTAATAGACCAAAAGTGAGATTGGGCCCTGATTGTGCCAAATAACCCACTGGACTTAGCAGGCTGAAATGGTGGCCCATTTACGATGTAGATATTTGACAGGCCGAAATTCGGACGGGCCGTAAATGCGCCGACCTAATACACAGACCTTTAACAGGCCGGAACTTCGGTCGGGCTAGATTATCGTCATTTTTATATGGGCCGTTAATGGGCCTGATATGACATTGGGCCACATATGGCCCATGGTTTACGTCCAGCGTTAACAGGCCAAAATGACAACAGGCCGAAATTGGCCCTAATCTTTAGTGGGCCTCTAACAGGCCGAATGACAGACATGGCCGAATATGACCCAACTCCTTCACGGTCGTTTATGGGCCGAAAGTTTTGATAGCCTGTAAATGGGCCCAAATGAAGCCGGACCTTTAACAGGCCGGAAATACACCTGGTCGTAATTCGGCCCAATTACTTAGCGGACTGTTAACGGGCCAGAAGTGACCATGGGCCGCATTGATGACAAGTTTAGACCAGGCCGTTGACGGGCCGATTTGACAGAGAATGTTGGGCCTTTAGCTGGGCCGGCCCATTATGGTCTGCAAAATCTTGTGGGCCTTTAGCTGGGCCGGCCCATTGTGGTCCACAAAATCTTGTGGGCCTTTAGCTGGGCCGACCCATTATGGTCCACGAAATTTTGTGGGCCTTTAGCTGGGTCGGCCCATTATGGTCTGCTAAATCTCATGGGCCTTCGGTTGGGCCAGCCCATTTAAACTTTGTGGGCCACTTTTGGGCCAGTCCACGTGTCAACATATCATAGGCCCATCTCGACCATTGGATGAGTGACACCTGTGCCAACGCGGAGCTGACACGTGGATCCGTCAGCCAATGAGAATTTTACACGTGGAAAATCGGCATTGGTCGTGGCTGTTAACGGGTTATCGGATCCAAAATCCGACCCGATAGCTTAACGGCGTTCCATTACGGTGGATGCCACGTGTCAGTCACCCTTGACGAAAGCACTTTTGTGACGCGCGATTTATCGTCATGGAAGTGGACACTTCCGTGATGATAATTTTGGTAATGTCATGGAACACTTCTACGACGGCACATGTATGACTATCTTGATTCTGTCATAAATTTGTCATGGATGTACATGCATGACAAAAAAACGCGACCTACTGTGACAAACACGTATCATCGCGGAAGTGTTTTTTTTGTAGTGTAGGTCTCTCTCCTTCCCC